>NC_079212.1:545640-588631 GCF_029633865.1 Lampris incognitus | reverse complement strand
TAGGATGATAATTACACTGTACTTCCTGGAACTTTATGGACGGTGGTGACATCAGTCCGTTTAACTGATCTGATTTAACTTCTGAACTGTCATACTGGAAATACTGAACATACTGAAAATACCGAACACGCTGAAAATACTGAACATACAGGAAATACTGGAAATACTGAACACGCTGAACATGCTGAAAATACTGAACACGCTGAAAATACTGAAAATACTGAACATACTGGAAATACTGAACATGCTGAACATGCTGAAAATACCGAACACGCTGAACATACTGAAAATACTGAACATATAGAAAATACTGAACACGCTGAAAATACTGAACATACTGAAAGTACTGAACATACTGAAAATACTGAACATACGGAAAATACTGAAAATACTAGAAATACGGAAAATACTGAACATACTGAAAATACTGAAAATACTGGAAATACCGAAAATACTGAACATACGGGAAATACTGAACATACAGAAAATACTGAGCATACGGAAAATACTGGAAATACTGAACATACGGAAAATATTGAACATACTGAACATGCTGAAAATACTGTAAATACTGAAAATACTGAACATACTGAAAATACTGTAAATACTGAAAATACTGAACATACTGAACATACGGAAAATACTGGAAATACTGAACATACTGAACATACTGAAAATACTAAACATACTGAAAATACCCAACATACTGACAAAATGAAAATACTGACAGAAAAATGAACATACTGAACATACTGGACATACCGAAAATACTGAACCTACTGAAAATACTGGAAATACTTAACATGCTGAAAATACTGAAAATACCGAACATACCGAAAATATTGAACATATTGAAAATACTGAGAAAATAAAGATACTGAAAATACTGAACATACTGGAAATACAGAAACTACTGAACATACTGGACATACTGAAAATACTGATACTACTGAACCTACTGAACATACTGGAAATACTGAACCTACTGAAAATACTGGAAGTACTGAACATACTGGAAATACTGAAACTACTGAACATACTGCACATACTGGAAATACTGATACTACTGAACCTACTGAACATACTGAAAATACCGAGCATACTGAAAATAATGAGAAAAATGAACATACTGAACATACTGAACATACCGGAGATACTGAAACTACTGAACATACTGAAAATATTCGAAACACTGAAAATACTGAACGTACTGAAAATATTGGACATACTAAAAATACTGAAAATACTGGAAATACTGAACATACCGGGAATACTGAACATACTGGAAATACCGAAAATACCGAACATACTGAAAATAATAAAAACACTGGAAATACTGGATATACTGATAATACTTAACATAAAATACTGAACATACTGAAAATACAGTAAATATTGAACATACTGGAAATGCCGAAAATACTTAATATACTGAAAATACTGAACATAAAATACTGAACATACTGAAAATACTGAACATACTGGGCACACTGAAAATACTGAGCACACTGAAACTACTGGACATACTGAAAATACTGGAAATACTGGAAAACTGAAAATACTAAAAATACTGGAAATACTTAATGAACATAGTGGAAGTACTGAAAATACAGGAAATACCGAAAATACTGAAAATACAGGAAATACTGAGAATACTGAACATACTGGAGATATTGAACATACTGAAAGTACTGGAAATACCGAAAAGACTGAAAATACTGCAAATACTGAACACATACTGAGCATACTGGAAATACTGAAACTGTGGCGGCCACTAGGGGCTATGCCTCTCACCCAGCAGGGCTGCGAGCTGGGGGCGTGGTTTACGTTCCCGGGCTCGCCGGTGCAGGGTTGTTCCTGCTGCAGTTGGGTTTTGGAGTTGAGGAATAAACATCAAACTCGCCTTGGTCTCCTGTGTTTTTCCTCATTCCTGCCACAAAACTACTGAAAACACTGAAAAACTGATAATACTGAAAATGCGGGACATAGTGGAAATAGTGAAAAGCGAGGAAATACAGGAAATAGTGAAAAGAGTGAAAAGAGTGAAAATACAGGAAATACCGAAAATACTGAAAATACAGGAAATACTGAACATACTGGAAATATTGAAAATACTGGAAATAGTGAAAATGCGGGACATAGTGAAAAGAGTGAAAAGAGTAAAAAAAGAGTAAAAAGAGTGAAAAAAGTGAAAAAAGTGAAAAGAGTGAAAAGAGTGAAAAGAGTAAAAAGAGTGAAAAGGGTGAAAAGAGTAAAAAGAGTGAAAAGAGTGGAAAGAGTGAAAAGAGTGAAAAGAGTAAAAAGGGTGAAAAGAGTGAAAGAGTGAAAAGGGTGAAAAGAGTGAAAATAGTAAAAAGAGTGAAAAGAGTAAAAATAGTGAAAAGAGTAAAAATAGTGAGAAGGGTGAAAAGAGTGAAAAGAGTAAAAATAGTGAAAAGAGTGAAAAGAGTAAAAAAAAAGAGTAAAAAAGAGTGAAAAGAGTGAAAAGGGTGAAAAGAGTAAAAATAGTGAAAAGAGTAAAAATAGTGAAAATGGTGAAGAGTGAAAAGAGTGAAAAGAGTGAAAAGAGTAAAAATAGTGAAAAGAGTGAAAAGGGTGAAAAGGGTAAAAATAGTGAAAAGAGTAAAAATAGTGAAAAGGGTGAAAAGAGTGAAAAGAGTGAAATGAGTGAAAAGAGTAAAAATAGTGAAAGGAGTGAAAATAGTGAAAAGAGTGAAAAGAGTAAAAAAGAGTGAAAGGGTGAAAAGGGTAAAAATAGTGAAAAGAGTAAAAATAGTGAAAAGAGTGAAAAGAGTAAAAAAAGAGTGAAAAGGGTGAAAAGGGTAAAAATAGTGAAAAGAGTGAAAAGAGTGAAAAGAGTAAAAAGAGTGAAAAGAGTGAAAAGAGTAAAAATAGTGAAAGGAGTGAAAAGAGTGGAAAGAGTAAAAACGACGAGGGGCTGTCTAATGAAGACACGTCAACTCAGTTCACTTCCTCATGGAGACGTGTGCGGTGTTGAATACAGTTCATGTGTGAGGATACTGAGTGTGTGTGTGTGTGTGTGTGTGTGTGTGTGTGTGTGTGTGTGTGTGTTGAGGGGAAGCAGAGCCATGTTGAGTCACTCTGGGTGTGATGTTAACTTCCTGCTGTTGTGAAGCTCTTGCTAACTTAAAGTCTTCACTGTTCATTAATCTGTATTCTGATCAGAGGAGTCTTTCAGACTTGGGGTTGGGGGGTCAGAGGTCAGGGTGGGTGCATAACATGACGGATGATAATTAATATCCATCTATCTGTCTATCTGTCTGTCTGTCTGTCTGTCTGTCTGTCTGTCTGTCTATCTATTGCGTCAACAGGGTTTAGCCATGATCCTGTAAGCTGACACTTTCATACAAACACACACACACACACACACACACACACACACCCACACTCACACACACACACTCACACACACACACACACACACACACACACACACACACACACACACACACACACACACACACACACACACACACACCAACTATGAGTATCCGTGCAGTTCGTTCCCCATCCCCACCTGATGACGACCCATCTGCACCCCCTCGCATCAACACTCCCCCACGCAGACTTCAGGAGAGGTGAGAACTCTCTCTCTCACACACACACACACACACACACACACACACACACACACACACACACACACAGACACGCAACATATATACGAGGACACACAATAATGGCATGCACAAACTCTGCTCTATTCTGGCACTGAAGTGTGTTCAACATTTCACATCGCACACCAACAAAACAACAACAGAACAATGACACTCACAACAAACCAACACCTTCAGGAAATAATCTTGTGCCCTCTCTGTGTTCCTGTAGGCGGGGCTCCAGCTTATCACTGCTGCTGGATGTGAGCAGCTTGGGGGTGGAGCCTGTGTGTTCTGTCTCCACCCCCAAAGAGGTGTGGCTTCAGCTGTTGCACGCCTCCTCCCGACCACTCACACACACACAGCTACAGCAGGCTGCAATGGACACACACGCACTGAATGTAGAGTACCAGGTAGTACACACACACACACACACACACACACACACACACACACACACACACACACACACACACACACACACACACCAACGCACACCAACGCACACACACACACACACAGCATTATCATCGGCGGTCACTCGAGGTCGAGTACGATGGTCCTCCTGGGGGGGGGGGGGTCCTTATAGTGGGTTTTCAGGTGGCTGAAGAGACCAATTCTGTAACACAAACTTTCTTGCAGTGGAGGCATTGATGTGAGGTGCTGGAAGTCAAATTTGGGGAAGCCTTTTTGGTGGGATGGGGACTCTCTCCTGTCTCGCTGCTGCTTGACTCTGGCAGCCTGTCGGAGATTGCCTCTGTGGAATGTGGCTCCTTCATGGAAACAGTTTGTCCGAGCTGTTCTGTTTCAATCCCACAGCTTCATGATGAGGATATGTGTATGTAGGAGGGTAGCCACTCTGGTCTTCAGGATTCCAGCTGAAATCCAATCAGGGCTGGCAGCTTTGTTGTCCTGCAATGGTGAGATGGCATCATCAACCTCCAACAGGCTAAGGGGGTTATCCATGCCTTTCTACATGAGACACTGTGGAAATCCGTCAATTACTTTCTCATGAACTTTTATTCTCTGGTTTAACAGTTCCCCAAAATGTCCTTTTAAGCGGGCCTTGATCTCATCATCCATTTTAAGAGCTTTTGTCTGTCCATAGATCAGAGGGAGTGGGATCCGCGGTAGCTTGGTCTCTATGCAGCTTTAGTAGCATTGAAGAAACCCCTTGTGTCAAATGCTTCCGCAAGAGTTTGAATTTCATAGGCTTTCTCTGTCCCCCATGTGTTTTAAGTTCCCTTACCCAGCATCGGGCAAAGGCCTTGGCTCCCGAGTGAGCTTCCCTCTTGGCTTGGCAAGTGATGTCCTTCTGCCAGACACAAACGGCCTGCCGTTTTTGAAAATAAGATGTTCAAAGTGCTGGTTTCTCTTTGTGTTTAAACCAAGGACGTCTCGGCCAGTGTTCAGGATGGTGGTCTTCAGTGAACTCTAGTGTGCCTGGACGTCATCAGGGTACTCTGGTGGCAGGCTGCCACATACCGTAGCTTGGAGGAGCTGCTTTGTCTCAGACATTTCCAGGTTCTTGATGTTTAGGCTGGGGCAGCATTGCTTTTTCTTCCCTCTTCCTTTGGGCATTAATCTGATAGCCTGAGTTGTGCAGATGACATGATGATCTGTCCAGCATCCATCTGTACTGGTCATTGCCCTCGTTAGATGTACACTATGCCTGTCTCTGGCTCGGAAAATGACATAATCAATCAGATGTTAGCGTTTCAAGTTTTCAAGTTCAAGTTTCTTTTGTTACCACACAGCTAGGTTGGTGAAGTTAGTGTCAGTACAGATAGAATGGTTTTAACAATATATCACATACAACAACAGTGCAAACATAAAGGACACAAGTACAAAAAAGAAAAACATACAGTGCCCAGCTCCACATACACATAGTACACATACAGTACAATTAGACCAACTTTTGTGTATTCATCAGCCAGGAAGTTGGTGAGGCAGACAATTTTAGGGCACCTTTTCTAGCCCCCTTCCCTAATGGGGTGAGCAGTGTGGACCTTGAAAAGGGCTGCTCAGTCATGAGTGAAGGTGCTGAAGGATTCTTCAACTTCAATCCGAGAGTCAAGTCAAGTCAATTTTATTTGTATAGCCCATTATCACAAATTACAAATTTGCCTCAGTGGGCTTTCCAGCAGGCGGCATAGTGGCGCAGTGGTTAGCGCAGTCGCCTCACAGTAAGAAGGTCCAGAGTTCGAGCCCCGGGGTAGTCCAACCTTTGGGGCCGTCCCGGGTCGTCCTGTGTGGCGTTTGCATGTTCTCCTCATGTCTGCGTGGGTTTCCTCCAGGGGCTCCGGTTTCCTCCCACAGTCTGAAGACATGCAGGTCAGGTGAATTGGCCACACTAAATTGTCCGTGTGTGTGTGTGTGTGTGTGTGTGTGTGTGTGTGTGTGTGTGTGTGTGTGTGTGTGTGTGTGTGTGTGTGTGTGTGTGTGTGTATATATATGTTGGCACTGTGTGACAGTCTGGTGGCCTGTCCAGTGTGTCTCCCTGTCTGCCGCCCAATGACTGCTGGGATAGGCTCCAGTGACCCTGAGAGCAGGATAAGCAATTCAGAAAATGGATGGATGGGCTTTCCACCAATACAACATCCTGTCCTTAGACCCTCGCATCGGATAAGGAACAACTCCCTAAAAAAAAGAAAACAGCTTTTAACAGTGAGAAATAGGAAGAAACCTCATGGAGAGCAACAGAGGAGGGCTCTCTCTCCCAAGATGGACAACGTGCAATGGATGTTGTGTTTACACAATTCACAGAAATTTACAGAATACAGCATTCAAAGAGGATAACAGAATTATAATGGAATCATAAAATATATGAAGAATATGATGAAGAGGATGCCAAGCAGTGTCCAGATGCCACTGGAACAGCCCAGGACCCGAGCCATGCAACCAGCATCACCATGCAAAAAAACAAAACAACACATTACTCACACATCTGAGTGAGAGAAGGATATAACATGGAAACAGGATAACAAATTTATATGGATTTATACAATATATAAAAAGAAAATGTGATGAGGAGGATGCCAAGCAGTGTCCAGGTGGTGACCACCATCACCACGGAGACCTGGGAGGAGGACATCACACCATTAACACACACAGAAGAAGAGAAAGGAACAGACATCATTCAGAGAGAGAGAAAAGACCTGAGAGAAGAGAACAGTTTCTAATAGTCAATCTATACGCTATAATCTCGTCGGCAGAAGAGTGGTTGGTAAATTCATTGAGACAGAAACTGACCCACCATCCAGTACAGGTTGTCAAGCATTCAACTTAAATGCCACTAATTGTAAACTAAGGCGAAAATATTAGTTTTAAGTTTGGATTTAAGACTCTGATTGTCTGATGGCAGTAGGCAGGTTATTCCACAAGAACGGGGCCCGATAGGAAAAGGCCCTGCCACCAGCTGACTTCTTTTTAACTTTGATGCACACAGGAGCCCTGTGTTTTGAGAGCGAAGAGCTCGAGACGGAATGTACTGTTTAAGTAGATCAAACAGGTAAGATGGGGCAAGCCCATTTAGGATTTTATAAGTCAGCAGAAGCACCTTGTATTCTGATCTAACATGGATAGGAAGCCAATGAAGGGAGGCAAGAATTGGTGTAATATGGTTAAATTTCCTAGTTTTAGTTAGGATTCTAGCAGCAGCATTCTGAACCATCTGAAGACTTTTAGTACTAGCATGTGGCAGACCTGAGAACAGAACATTACAGTAATCAAGTCTGGATGAAACAAATGCATGTATTAGAGTCTCTGCATCAGCCATGGACAGGAAAGACCGAATTTTAGCTATGCTACATAAGTGAAAAAAGGCAGTGTTGGTGATTTCTTTAATGTGCTTATCAAAGGAAGGGCTGAGATCAAACATAACAACAAAATTTTTGGCTGCCACACTTTGTGAAAACACAGAGTTGTCGATTGCTATGGTTACTTGCTCAAATTGTTGTCTGTGTCTAGCAGGGCCAATGACCAGCAGCTCGGTTTCATCTGAATTTAAAAGCAGAAGGTTTAGTGACATCCAGTTTTTCACAGCAGCCAAGCAGGCCTCTAAGTTAGTAATTTGAGTATGATCATCAGCCCATAAAGGCACATACAGCTGAGTATCATCAGCATAGCAATGGACATTTATTCTATGACTGCATATAGCATGGCCAAGAGATGAAAGAGAGAAATGTAGAGGGCCAAGAACTGAGCCCTGAGGTACACCATATTTAACATCAGAGAATTTTGATGTAATATTACTATAGCAGACACAACGTGTTCTTCCAAATAAGAAGAACTTAAGGTAAGACAGAGCTAAGCCAGGGACACCAAAATTACAATTTTATCTGTCTAATAGTATATAGTGATAATTGGTGTCAAAGGCTGCACTGAAGTCCGGTAGTAGAAACACAGAAGTGGAATCAGAGTCCATAGCTAGTGGGAGATTGCGGTTTCAGTGGAGTGACAGGCCGTGAAAGCCGATTGAAAACGTTCTTATAGATAGTTTTTTTTTCTATATGTGTCGAAAGTTGCTGATACACAACTCTCTGTAGTACTTTAGAAAAGAATGGAAATTTAGAGACTGGTTGATAGTTATGAAGAGACCCTGGATCGAGGGGCGTTTTTTTAAGTAGAGGTTTAAACACAGCTGTCTTAAAACTGCTGGCAACAATGCCAGTAGTAAGTGATAAATTAACAATGTCTAGCATTGTAGGTCCCTGTAAAGACTAGAGGTCTTTAAAATGTTTTGCTGGTAAAGGTCAAGTAGGCAAGTAGTTGGTTTAGAAGCTGACGTGAGCTTAGTCCTAGTATCAAGAGAGATCGTCTCAAAAGCTGTAATAACAGGGACTATCAGTGACTCATTGTATAGATATGAATTTGGTAAGACAGGATCTGCAGGAGTAGATGGAGTTGAAGAACTAATTTTATTTATGATCTCATCAACCTTATTGCAGAAAAACTCTAGAAACTCATGGGCCATGAATGGTGAGCAGCTATTGTATGGCTGCTTTTTAGTAAGTTTAGATACAGTGTCAAAGAGAAATCTGGAGTTATGTTTATCAATATTGATTAAGCGAGAGAGATGAGGTATGCTCTGGAGAGAAGAGGAATGAAAGTCAGTAGGAGCAAGACGGAATACCTATGCGTGAATGAGAGAGAGGACAGTGGAATGGTCAGGATGCAAGGAGTGGAGGTGACAAAGGCATTTGAGTTTAAATACTTGGGGTCAACTGTCCAAAGTAATGGGGAGTGCAGTAGAGAGGTGAAAAAGAGAGTGCAGGCAGGTTGGAGTGGGTGGAGAAGTGTGTCAGGAGTGATTTGCGACAGAATGGTACCAGCAAGAATTAAAGGGAAAGTTTACAAGATGGTTGTGAGACCAGCTACAGTGGCTTGCAAAAGTGTTCATACCCCTTGAACTTTTCCACATTTTGTCACGTTTCGACCACAAACATAAATATATTTTATTGGAATTTTATGTGAAAGACCAACACAAAGTGGCACACAATTGTGAAGTACAAAGAAAATTATACATGATTGTAAATTTTTTTTACAAATAAAAAACTGAAAAGTGCGGTGTGCAAAAGTATTCAGCCCCCTGAGTCAATACTTTGTGGAATGGCCTTTTGCCGCAATTACAGCTGCAAGTCTTTTGGGATATGTCTCTACCAGCTTTGCACATCTAGAGAGTTTTGCCCATTCTTCTTTGCAAAACAGCTCAAGCTCAGTCAGATTAGATGGAGAGCGTTTGTGAACGGCCGTTTTCAGATCTTGCCACAGATTCTCAATTGGATTTAGGTCTGGACTTTGACTGGGCCATTCTAACACATGAATATGTTTTGTTTTAAACCATTCCATTGTAGCCCTGGCTTTATGTTTAGGGTCGTTGTCCTGCTGGAAGGTGAACCTCCGCCCCAGTCTCAAGTCTTTTGCAGACTCCAACAGGTTTTCTTCCAAGATTGCCCTGTATTTGGCTCCATCAATCTTCCCATCAACTCTGACCAGCTTCCCTGTCCCTGCTGAAGAGAAGCACCCCCAGAGCATGATGCTGCCACCACCATGTTTGACAGTGGGGATGATGGTATGTTCAGAGTGATGTGCAGTGTTAGTTTTCTGCTACACATAGCGTTTTGCATTTAGGCCAAAAAGTTCAATTTTGGTCTCATCTGACCAGAGCACCTTCTTCCACATGTTTGCTGTGTTCCCCACATGGCTTCTGGCAAACTGCAAACGGGTCTTCTTATGGTTTTCTTTTAACAATGGCTTTCTTCTTGCCACTCTTCCATAAAGGCCAGATTTGTGCAGTGCACGACCAATAGTTGTCCTGTGGACAGATTCCCCCGCCTGAGCTGTGGATCTCTGCAGTTCGTCCAGAGTCACCATGGGCCTCTTGGCTGCATCTCTGATCAGTGCTCTCCTTGTTCGGCCTGTAAGTTTAGGTGGACGGCCGTGTCTTGGTAGGTTTGCAGTTGTGCCATACTCTTTCCATTTCCGGATGATGGATTGAACAGTGCTCCGTGAGATGTTCAAAGCTTGGGAAATCTTTTTATAGCCTAACCCTGCTTTAAACTTCTCCACAACTTTATCCCTGACCTGTCTGGTGTGTTCCTTGGACTTCATGATGCTGTTTGCTCCCCAATATTCTCTTAACAAACCTCTGAGGCCGTCACAGAACAGCTGTATTTGTACTGAGATTAGATTACACACAGGTTGACTCTATTTAGTCATTAGGTCAACATTCGATCATTCAGCAATCATCAGGCAACTTCTGAAGGCAATTGGTTGCACTCAGAGAAAAGGGGGCTGAATACTTTTGCACACTGCACTTTTCAGTTTTTTATTTGTAAAAAAACTTTTAAATCGTGTATAATTTTCTTTGTACTTCACAATTGTGTGCCACTTTGTGTTGGTCTTTCACATAAAATTCCAATAAAATATATTTATGTTTGTGCTCGTAACATGACAAAATGCGGAAAAGTTCAAGGGGTATGAATACTTTTGCAAGCCACTGTACGTTATATGGTTTGGAGACAGTGGCACTGACGAAAAGACAGGAGGCGGAGCTGGAGGTGGCAGAGTTGAAGATGCTAAGATTTTCATTGGGAGTGATGAAGAAGGACAGGATTAGGAACGATTATATTAGAGGGACAGCTCAGGTTGGACAGTTTGGAGACAAAGCAAGAGAGGCAAGACTGAGATGGCTTGGACATGTGTGGAGGAGAGATGCTGGGTATACTGGGAGAAGGATGCTGAATATGGAGCTGCCAGGGAAGAGGAGAAGAGGAAGGCCAAAGAGGAGGTTTATGGAGGTGGTGAGGGAAGACATGCAGGTGGCTGGTGAGACAGAGGACGATGCAGAGGACAGGAAGAGATGGAAACAGATGATCCGCTGTGGCGCCCCCTAACGGGAGCAGCCGAAAGTAGTAGTAGATTAAGCGAGAGAGATACGTTGCTTTTGCAGCACCCACCGCCTGTGTGCCAGTATGTGACAAGGAGCTTCCAGACTTTGCAGTCCTGGTCCCATCTCCACTTGCTGGTCACCACAGGGCTTGAGATTGGGTTGTGCAGTGTGGGTTATCTCCTACTGGTGGACGCCTGTGTATGACTTCTTTTAACATGGGGAGACTAGTGCATGGACAGTCACCACACAGTTCTTCACAGAGACAGACCTGCAACTAAATGGTGTGGACTCCATAACAGTTGGAGGTCCCCTCCTGCGGCAGCCTTCCTCCACCTTCACAGCCATCGTAGTGAGCTGCCTATTTGCTGGACACCATCCTCCACCTGCTCCACTGTTGAAGTCTTTCTTGAGTCATGCTTTGCTTGGTACCCCCCTCAACCTTATCGCAAGAGAGTGACCATGCCATGGGCAAAACTTCAGACGGTATTATTCTTGGGATCTTTGGTACACATAAGCTTCTCCTCACGACAAGGTGGCAGCCCTCCAGAGAAAACACACACACACACACACACACACACACACACACACACACACACACACACACACACACACACACACACACAGAGTAGATGCATGCCTGCACGTTTTATATTGATGTATCCTGCAGACAGTGTTTATTTGATCAGTTGATTGACAACTCTGTGTTAGATGGAATGTGTCTGTTAATGGCCAGTTTTTTCTTTTGTGTCTTCCGCAGAAGATTCCTCCTAATTTTGTGAGTGCTGTTGAGCTGGATGTACCAGGACATGCAGTCAAAGACAGATACAAAACTATCCTACCAAGTTAGTACATTTTAAACCTGTCTGTCTCTCGGTTTGTCTTTCTCCCTCCCCACTCCTCTATTTGTCTGTCTGTGTCTACGTCTCTTTCTCTTTCCTCAGTTAAATATCCTCTCTGAAATGTCATATGAGAATATAGCTGTCTAATATGAATGGCAGTTAATGGCAGGGTTTTTTTTTGTTTTAGACCCTGAGAGCCGTGTCGTCCTGGAGAACCCGGAGGATGAGGAGGGGCCAGACCGCTACATCAACGCCAACTACATCCGGGTCAGAGCTCAAATTTCTTCCTGCTATCAACTCTGTCAGTCCCTGTACACATAGAGACACAGTTTTATTCGTCTTTCACACAGAAGAAAGGGCTGGTAAAAACCTATTGAAAGTGTGAATAGGTCAACGTGGGTCAGCTGACCTGGACACGGCCTAGGTCTGACATCACTCAGCTTTGGTATGAAAGGGGAACAGATTTATTCTATACAGGTTTCCACCAAGGAACCTCATTGGTCACAATAGGAGGAAACTAGAACGATGTAAATGTCACTTAAAGCAGCACCAGGTCACCTTTTGGATTTTATCCTTTATGTCAGCTGTCCTGTGATGGCGTGGCAGCCTGTCCAGGGTGCTTCCCCACCTGCTGCTGCCCAATGACTGCTGGAATAGGCTCCAGTATTCCCGCGACCCTGAGAGCAGGATAAGCGGTTAAGATAATGGATGGATTGATGGATGGATGGATGGATGGATGTCAACTGCTGCAAAGACAACCGAGAAGCTTTTTTCCTTTTTTCTTCCTAGTGTAGCGACAAGATACGTACATTTATTTACAAGCTGTTGTTCAAACGGCTTTCACATAGGAAGAAGAGCTTTGTTCACGGAAGAGATAACCCCAATGAAAATACGCCATTGTAGAGTTAGAGTTAACTATAAGAAAAGTACAATGCTCTATAGTAGATCTTTATACATTTAAGTAATACTATAGAGATATTATTATTATTATTGTAAACTACTAATAAGACACGTTAGTCCCTAGCTAACGGGTCTGACCCTTCAGCCGAGCAGTTAGTGATGTGGCCTTGTGGTGCAGTACACCTCGTATCGAATCCCGCACTGGGCAAGAAAGTAACCGGTTACATTATGTTTATAGAGTTATATTATTACTTATAGTAATCCTGTGGTATTCAGTCTAAAGTTTTACCAGATGGAGCGCCCTAGTCCTTGGTGGTGTAACGTGCATACATAAGTAGACACGCTGGCCGCTGGCCGGCGGATCTGACCCTTTAGTCGAGCGGTTAGCGAAGTCTCCTGCGGCGCGGCCGATACGGGTACGCTTCCCGGTCGCGGCAGTTTCTGTGGTTGCGTGGCCCCCTCGAATTCGCTACAATGGTAATGACAGTATTTTATTGTGGACAGGTGATTCTGAACGTATTCAGAGGCTTTTGCAATGGAAAGTACCATACGTCTAAATTCCAGGACGTATTTCAGTAGGCACAGACTTATTGTGACACGCCATCAGCATGGCTGCAATAGGAACAACTAGCCTATCAGTGGGGTCGTTTAGTAACCACAAGTTACAGCAGCTTTAACTGACCATGTAGCCTAGCCTATAATCTGCAGCAACTACAGAGGTATAAAGTTGATCAGCCACAGCATGAAGATATGGGAAAGAGTAATAGAAGCTAGGTTAAGAGGAGGGAAAGAGTAACAGAAGCTAGGTTAAGAGGACAGAAAGAGTAATAGAAGCTAGGTTAAGAGGAGAGGTGGTGATCAGCAGCAGCAGTATGGTTTCATGCCACGAAAGAGCACCACAGATGTGATGTTTGCCTTGAGAATGTTGATGGGGAAGTATAGAGAAGGCCAGAAGGAGTTACATCGTGTCTTTGTGGAGTTAGAGAAAGCATATGACAGGGTGTGGTACATCGCAGAAAATGTATATTCAGCAAAACAACATACCTAGTAAAATCAAAATGAACATATAGATGTTGTGCTCATATTGTCAGCTCAACTGCAGCCATGTTCATAAAGAAATGGAACCAAATGTTAGCTAGCAAATGCTAACGTTAAACGTTAGCTAGCAAATGCTAACGTTAAATGTTAGCTAGCAAACCTTAATGTTAAAGGTTAGCTGGTAAACGTTAATGTTAAACATTAGCTACCAAACGTTAATGTTAAACTTTAGCTAGCTGATGTTAAACGTTAGCTAGCAAACGTTAATGTTAAACTTTAGCTAGCTGATGTTAAACGTTAGCTAGCAAATGCTAATGTTAAATGCTAGCTAGCGGAGAACAATGGTGGCCATTACACGCTTCATTAGCTTGAGTGAACGTTTCATGAAGTTTAACAAAAGAAACACACACACGTATATATATATATATATACACACACACACACACACACACACACACACACACACACACACACACACACACACACACACATATAGAGTGTGTAACGTGCATGTATAAGTAGACACGTTGGTCCTTGACTAACGGGTCGGACCCTTCAGTCGGCTGGTTAACGTTGTCGCTTGCGGAGTGAGAGATACGGGTTCACGTCCCAGCTGTGGCGACGGTTCCTGGGCTGCCCCCCTAATTCGCTACTATGTACACACACATATATATAGTGTAACCACCTATCATATTAACATAGTTCATTTACATGTATGGGTACTTCTGCCTAATTCGGTACTGTCACTTTAAGAGACCGTGACTACGTCAGGCTTGTGGGCGGTACTCTTCTGCGCTACATTCTATGCGAGCTGGCAGGTCACCAGTGTTACCGTGATCGCAAGCCTGAACATTTTTATTTCTTATATTAGGTAAGCATGCGTAAACCTATCAGTACCATGTGTAACATATTTTGTGTTGAATATCTTAAGTACCCTGAATAGTAAAAGTGTAAATGTCGTGGTCCATAAGTATATTTGCAACGTTGGTGTGACTAGCCTACGGTTGCTAGCCTTCACCACACTATGTGTAGCTAGCTAGCGTTAGCCGCAACATGGGAATGTAAGTCTTTGCTATACTGTGGGTTTAATGTCTTTTAGAGGCTGATGCATTTCGGTAATGTTTACAAATGTTCACATTAGGTTTGTTTTGTTTTGTTCTGTGCGTAGAAAGTATCGTAGGTGGTAATTTTCTTAATGTTAATTTCAGTCGTAGTGTGTATTTTGCAGTCGCAGTTAAACCGGTACTCTTCTGCATTGCGTTCTAGCAGCTGGCAGGTCACCAGTCGTTACCATGGTTACAAGCCGGAACATTGGTATTTCTTATATTAGCGAACTGGTGTTTGGACACGGCCCACAACCTAGCCATTAAGGTTGCGTCTTCCCGCTAGTCCACTTTGGGACCGGATGTAGTCGGCAGATTCATCCGTCCTAAATCGTCCATCATTCATTGACTGCGTAGCGCCTCCTGTTGGCGAACTCGATGAACTGTGAGCCAGGAAACACCACGGATTTATTCAAGTAAGACTGTTCCAGTAGCCGTTCACTTGCTGGATTTATTCAAGTAGAACTTCCAGTTAAGGGCCCCAGCGCGATATCTCCTTTTGTTTATTGTTTTCTTTATTTGGGTGTTGTGCACAACAGGGGTATTGCAGCGCTGCAGCTTATCACTGTATAATTCATATTTGTATTTTGCATATATATATATTTTTTTTTTTTGTATTTGCGAGCCATCATATGAATATTGGTACATACTGTTATTCCCTACCTACATCTATCTAAAGTATATTTCCATGCAACTCTGCTTACCTGGTGCCTCGTCCAGATTATTCACACACAGTCAACTCATACTATACCTGACCTTGAGGTAAAATTCTATCCTTATTAAAGAAGGGTTACAATAGCATGGAAAAATATTGCGCATACATTTATACAACGATTGCCGTAACTGGAATGCACTTTTATCAATTTTATAACTATTTTTAGCCATGTGTACGTGAGCTCTTTATGACAACATACCAACTCTGTCGCCGCCGTGTGACGAAGGGACATAGAGGTTCCGTAATGCACTCGACCACAGCCGTCACCACTAGGAGGTGCTAAGTGAAAGATGCCAGGTTTGAATATGGGGAGTACAAGAGAAACTCTATAAAGAACAATAACTTCATATATTTTGCCGAACTTCAGTACTTACTTAGACTATTTACCGGAGCTTCTTTCACAATTCATGTTTTGTTAGCTAACTTTAGTCGTTACCTGTAATTGTGGAGCGGGAGACAGAGCAGAGGGCTGTATCTACCCGCTCGTGGCGTGACTGTGCTGCCTGGTCAGTATTTGCGGTCCAGAGAGCCTTATCTGACTGTGGCCACGCAGGCAGAACAGAGGTACCGGTGCAACATAAAGACAGGCATGGTGTTGCGGTTTCACCGCCCCCAGCTGCCTCCCCGGCACGTTCAAGCCACGGCCCCAGCTCGCACGTGCCGGAAACATCCGAGCGCTCGGCTCGCGCTCTGAGGAGACGAGCGCTGCGCTGCACCAGGTGCTTGCCATCGTCCATCAGGCGCACCTGCAGCAACCAGGCAGCCCTCTACCAGAAGCCTCCCAGACCGCGTCTCTGGGCTCCGACGCACTGAACCCTGCTGCGGTGAAGCTCTGACAAGCCTGTTCCGGTGATTTCCCTGCTTCCCCTCCTCTCGTGCCTCTTCCCACGCTGCTGTTTGGGTTAGCACTCCTGTGTTCCTGTTTTGTTCCCCTCAAGACCCTCCCTCCGCGACTTCCGCGGCTCCCCTCGCTCCTCGTCCCCAGCGACCATCACGTTTCCCCCGGACCTCTCCAGAGATCTCCCTCCGCGTCTCTCTCCCTAGACCCCTGCCTTCGGACTTCACTTCCTGGATCTCGGACTCGGACTTTCTCGGACAACCCCTCGCTCTACGGATTTTGACTTTGATAGCCAGGCGCACGCACATCGTCACAACACCCACACCTGAGACTCCCCTGTTATTATTTTGTGGTAGTTTGTTTATTTTTGTTTTCCTGCATTAAAATTGCCTTCGGGCTTCTCTGTTCTCTGTGTCCGTCTGCCTTTGGGTTTCGCTACACTGGTCTCTGGTCTTCATTCGAGATCCGCAACACATGGTTCGCAGATTTACTGCTACATGCCAAATAAGAACCGCTGCAATATGCCCCAAAATAATTGATAATTTATTCTTATTACAACCAAAATACTATGGGGGATCCCCCCCCCAAGCTTAATTTTTCCTTTCTTATGGGAGGTCCCTTGTTTGTTATGGGAGGTCCAGCCCCCCCTCAATTCGAGACCTGCTTGTACTGCTATGAATTAAAGTTTTTTTCCTACATCTATCTTTAAATATATATATATTAGTATATATATATATATATATATATATACAGTGGGGAAAATAATTATTTGACCCCTTGCTGATTTTGTAAGTTTGCCCACTTACAAAGAGTGCAACAGTCTATAATTTTAAGCGTAGGTTCATTTTAACAGTGAGAGACAGAATATGACCAAAAAAAGTGGAATAAGACGTTGTATGAATTTTATGAATTTATTTGCATATTTTTGGTCCAAAATAAATATTTGAACCCCTGGACAAACATTATGTTAATATTTAGTAGAAAAGCCATTATTGGCCAGCACAGATGTCAAACGGTTTTTATAGTTTCTGACAAGGTTTGTGCACATTTTGGCAGGGATGTTGGCCCACTCCTCCCTGCAGACAGCCTCCAAATCGTTTAGGTTTCGAGACTGTCGCCTGGCAACCCGAATTTTAAGCTCCCTCCAAAGATTTTCGATTGGATTCAGGTCTGGCGACTGGCTAGGCCATTCCAGAACCTTGATGTGCTTCTTCTTCAGCCACTCTTTGGTTGCTTTGGCGGTGTGCTTTGGGTCGTTGTCGTGTTGGAACACCCATCCACGACCCATCTTCAGCGCTCTCACTGAGGGAAGGAGGTGTTGGTCCAGAATTCCACGGTACATGGCCCCGTCCATCCTCCCCTCAATGCGATGGAGTTGTCCTGTCCCCTTGGCTCAAAAGCACCCCCAAAGAATGATGTTGCCACCCCCATGCTTGACGGTGGGGATGGTGTTCTTTGGGTTGTACTCCGTGTTCTTCACCCTCCAAACACGGCGAGTTGAGTTGAGCCCGAAAAGTTCTATTTTGGTCTCATCCGACCACATCACCTTCTTCCAGGCCTCTTCTGAGTCGTCCAGGTGTTCATTGGCGAACTGCAGACGGGCCTGTACATGTGCCTTCTTGAGCAGTGGGACCTTGCGTGCACTGCAGGATTTTAATCCATGACGGCGTAGTGTGTTACTAACCGTTTGCTTTGTAACTGTGGTCCCAGATGCCTTCAGGTCATTAACCAGTTTCCCCCCTTGTGGTTCTGGGATGATTCCTCACCGTTCGCATGATCAGAGACACCCCACGAGGCGAGATCTTGCGTGGAGCCCCAGACCGAGGGAGGTTGGCGGTGGTGTGGTGTTCCTTCCATTTCCTGATAACTGCACCGACAGTTGTTACTTTCTCTCAAAGATGCTTTCCAATTCTCTTGTAGCCCATCCCAGCCTTGTGCAGGTCTACAATCTTGTCCCTGGTGTCCTTAGACAGCTCTTTGGTCTTGCCCATGATGGAGATGTTGAAATCTGATTGATTGGGTGTGGACAGGTATCTTTTGTACAGGTAACGAGGTAATGCAGGTGTATTTTATGTGGGTAATTAGTTGGGATTGGGGGTGTATCTTAAAGAAAAACTAACTGGTTTTTCTGGGAGCCAGAATACTTGCTGTTTGGTAGGGGATCAAATACTTATTTTTCTAAATCAGGTGGTTATTAATTTTTATAAATTCATATGATGTGATTTTCTGGAATTTTCTTTGGGATTCCGTCTCTCACTGTTAAAATGTATATATGATTAAAATTAGACTGTTCCATTCTTTGTAAGTGGGCAAACCTACAAAATCAGCAAGGGGTCAAATAATTATTTTCCCCACTGTATATATATATACACTACCGTTCAAAAGTTTGGGATCACCCAAACAATTTTGTGTTTTCCATGAAAAGTCACACTTATTCACCACCATATGTTGTGAAATGAATAGAAAATAGAGTCAAGACATTGACAAGGTTAGAAATAATGATTTGTATTTGAAATAAGATTTTTTTTACATCAAACTTTGCTTTCGTCAAAGAATCCTCCATTTGCAGCAATTACAGCATTGCAGACCTTTGGCATTCTAGCTGTTAATTTGTTGAGGTAATCTGGAGAAATTGCACCCCACGCTTCCAGAAGCAGCTCCCACAAGTTTGATTGGTTGGATGGGCACTTCTTTGAGCAGATTGAGTTTCTGGAGCATCACATTTGTAGGGTCAATTAAACGCTCAAAATGGCCAGAAAAAGAGAACTTTCATCTGAAACTCGACAGTCTATTCTTGTTCTTAGAAATGAAGGCTATTCCATGCGAGAAATTGCTAAGAAATTGAAGATTTCCTACACCGGTGTGTACTACTCCCTTCAGAGGACAGCACAAACAGGCTCTAACCAGAGTAGAAAAAGAAGTGGGAGGCCGCGTTGCACAACTGAGCAAGAAGATAAGTACATTAGAGTCTCTAGTTTGAGAAACAGACGCCTCACAGGTCCCCAACTGGCATCTTCATTAAATAGTACCTGTTAGAGCCTGTTTGTGCTGTCCTCTGAAGGGAGTAGTACACACCGGTGTAGGAAATCTTCAATTTCTTAGCAATTTCTCGCATGGAATAGCCTTCATTTCTAAGAACAAGAATAGACTGTCGAGTTTCAGATGAAAGTTCTCTTTTTCTGGCCATTTTGAGCGTTTAATTGACCCCACAAATGTGATGCTCCAGAAACTCAATCTGCTCAAAGAAGTGCCCATCCAACCAATCCAACTTGTGGGAGCTGCTTCTGGAAGCGTGGGGTGCAATTTCTCCAGATTACCTCAACAAATTAACAGCTAGAATGCCAAAGGTCTGCAATGCTGTAATTGCTGCAAATGGAGGATTCTTTGACGAAAGCAAAGTTTGATGTAAAAAAAATCTTATTTCAAATACAAATGATTATTTCTAACCTTGTCAATGTCTTGACTCTATTTTCTATTAATTTCACAACATATGGTGGTGAATAAGTGTGACTTTTCATGGAAAACACGAAATTGTTTGGGTGATCCCAAACTTTTGAACGGTAGTGTATATATATATATATATATATATACACACACACACACACACACACACACACACACACACACACTTGCTTTCCCCCCACCTTTCTCATTGAACACTGCCTTGCTCCACCTTCACGCGCAGCACAGGTGCGCTGTGGGTTTGGACGGTTTCATGCTTGTTTACTTTTGGAAACGTGTCTCTAATGTCTGCTTCCTTTTATTTCTCTAATTTTTTTCAGCCCCACCCCCCCTTACTTTTTGACATTCTCCTGTCCATGGATTTCTTTGGCCATCCCAGTGCTACGTGCTACTTTTGGTCTAGAACGTTAACGTGCGTTAACTAACTTGGTTATGATTGGCCAGTGAGCCCAGTCCCGGAACATGCATGCAGCACGCTCTCATGCGCAGCCCGAATGACAGGAAAGCAGGGCCTGGGGATTTTTTGACAGTCCACTGACCTACCGATACGGCAGCCAGGATTTGCCCCAGTATGCCCAGTATCTCCAATATCCCACTGCCCTTTACCCTACCCCCTCCAATGCAAACAGACCACCTTCTGAATGACATGAGAGATTAAATGTATTTCTGAGTGTAGAAGAGAAAGTTCTGGTGAGATAGACTGCAGGGCCATGGCCAGATCATAACCTGCTCTTCACTGCCATGAAACAGAAGACCGAAAGCTAGCTTGCCAAACCAACATAGCGCAGACCAAAGCCCACTCATCAAATATGGCAATGGTCTCACAAGTTCTTTTATTTGAAATATAGCAATTGTACAAATCTTAGTAGACAAACAGAAGCGCATGTGTCATGGTAGGTTGGCACTGAATGTGAGCACGTGTTATGGTAGGTGGTCACCAGAGCTGGACTGGGACTAAAAAATAGGCCCTGGTATTTTTGGCCCAGACCGGCCCACCACAATCGGTCGGACACCATGCACCAGTACACCATCCTTGCAGTCCCCTTAAATATGCATACCTGCTGTACTATTCCCACAAACCACTACAAAGCTGAGTAGTAAGTGCCGTGGACAAGTGTACCAGTGCAGGTGGACCAGAGTAATCACTCGCTCTTGACTGACTCCCTGGTGATCAGAGGTGGCTGTGGAGTAGACAATCGCCATACTCAATTAGAAGTACAAGTAATTGTCAAAGAAAAAGCTCTGCTAGAAATTAAAGTATCATTTCAAATTATTTAATAAAATTGAAGTATACAAGTATGTATAAAGTATACAAGTAAGTCAAAATATTTCCTGTGAACTCCACACCAATGGACAGCAAAGATCTCCTCCTCAAACAAGGCAACCTTTAAAAGAGCAAGAGGGGGAGACAGAGAGAGAAGGGTGAGAATGATAATTCATTGAATTAAATTATCACAGTACCGGCATCTTTAATCTAGAATAATGTAGAAAGATAGTTGCATTTATTATATACTTACTTAGTGGAAAAGGCTGCATGGCCCTCTGAACACCCTCAACAGCAATGGCATCCCGAGAGAGAGAGAGAGAGAGAGAGAGAGAGAGAGAGAGAGAGAGAGAGAGACAGAGACAGAGAGAGAGACAGAGAAGGGGGAAGAGAGACAGAGAAGGGGAAAAGAGAGGGAAAGAGAGAGAAGGGGAGGAGAGGGAAAGACAAGGGGAAGAGAGAGGGAAAGAGAGAAGGGGGAGGAGAGACAGAGTTGCATGGATTGTATACTCACTAAGTCAAAATGTTGCTGGTGAACTCCACACCAATGGATGACCTCAATAGCTGTGTCAAGAATTTGATTATGGACCTTTACCTCATAGGCTCTCTCTGCATCAACCAAGGTCTCACCCTGAGCCATCTCTCCCGGCATGGCTTTCTTCTTTAATCTTTTCTGTGGTAGTGCAGCCTCTACTTCCATGTCTGTCTCCTCATCCTGCTCCTTGATTTTTTCATTTGCCCATTAACAAAGTCATCAGCAGCATCCTTGACAGCCTGGAAATCTCTCGCCATCCATTTAAGGGCATCTTCTGTTGACATGACCATCCTATGGGCGGAGAGGATGTTCATCCCTCCTGTCTGCAGGTATTTTGACAGTGGAGATGTATGCTCAGATATGCTGAGGATTAACTGTGCTGTCAGTATGGTCTCATACTTGAGTAGGCCCTCTTTGTATCCTCTGGCCTTGGTGTGCACATTTCCTTTCACTGTCTTCTGTTCCTGTATGGCTGTGAGTGTGGGCAGCACATCAATATACAGACCATCTTGAGGCTGTCCAAATGATCCAAATATTTTCTTCAGGGCATTGTGCTTGGCCCACCAACGTGTCTCTCCAATTGAAGTGTCACTGAGGAGTTCAAACAGTGATCCACTCTGTCACTATTTGAGTGGTATCAGACAGCACCAAATTGAGGACATGTGCATAGCACCATACATGTACATGGTTGGGGGACTGCGATGCCAGCAGTGCAGAGAAGCCTTTGTACTGCTGTACTGCCCCTGCATGTTTGAAGCCCCAATGCACAGGCTTGTGTCCCGTTTCAAATGGTCAAGGACCCCTGTTAGCAACTGAACAAAGGACTGTCCAGTGGATGCACTGCACCAGACCACCACAACAAGCCTCTCATTGACAATGTCAGTCACATACCTCAAAACGACTGAGCATTGGTCTTGCGCGGTTATGTCCTGCGTAGTATTCAGCTGGACAGAAAACATTCCAGCTTTCTGGATTTCAGTGGAGATGTGTTTCTGAATTAAGTTCTGGATTGTATCGATCACAGAGTTGACAGTCGTTTCAGACAGTAGAGTGATGAGGGAACCTCTGCCTCTTGATCCTGTTGACTCATGCAATTTTTTGCTCTTCTCAATCACATTACTGAGATGCTCTTTCAAGCACACACCATGTTTTCCCAATAACATGATCAGCTCCAAAAAAATTCCATGGTCGATGCAATCGTCATCCAGGTTATACGCAGCCTCGTTTTCCTCCTGTCTGTAGCTTAGGCCCCTCTTCTCTATAACTTTTACGACCTCCACTACCGGTTCCAAAACCTGACGCCTCTTCTTGACCTGATCTCTGTGCGCTGTTAGCTGTCTGCCCCCCAGCAGGTTGTTGATGTCAGCTTTTGAGCAGTTTAAAAAATAAGCTTCGGCACAATTTCTGTGTGCCATGCTTTTTTCATGCTGTTCCATTCTCTGGTGCACATGTCTCCAGTCTGACATTCCAGTCACAAAAATGCTGGAGTCAGTTGCCTTGCTGAAGGCCAGACATACAAAACAAAACGTGACGTTCATTACAATACGTCAGCCACTTCCTGCTTGTGCCATCTCTATTGGTAAACACCTTCTTCACCACAGGGTTCTTAACATCTTGTTTGGGGTGATGATTTAAAAACGCCTGCATCATAGCAGGCTCAGGACGGGCAAAGTAGTCTACAGCCTGTTGCTCCCTGTCTCTCTCCTCTACTGCTAATTCAACAACATGGCTTGACTAGACATAAGGAGAGAGAGAGAGATGATTACAATTAATTGTTTGAGGTATTAAAAAGTACACTTAGTAACTTTTTTGAGTATTGATTTTGGTTAAATGGTTCTATTTTCTTGAAGAGTAGGACATCTAGATGGAAAATATGCTCTTTTAATTGTTATTATTTCACCATAACTCAAAATACAAGCCTGATTTTCTGTAATGTTTACAAACAATACAAACTTAAACAAACATTTTATAGCTTTAAAGTGTATCTAAAACTAATTTAGCTCTTACAAACGGATATTCCTTTGTATCAAGAACTGTGGGAGCGAAAATATACTTAAAGATGTAAAAGAAAAAAAGTGTGTTTGATGTTTGAAGGGCTATAAAAAGTTACTCAGTGTACATTTAACATGATTACACATTCAGGTCCAGAATTGTTGGAATTCCTCAACAAAGATGCTAAAAGCTGTACAATTTAAACAATACCATACTGGTAATGAAGAACTAGTTGTTTATTCAAATACTACATGGAACTCTTCCATCTAATTTATTTTGATACTAACTATTCAGTTAATGCAGATTTCAAGTATCCAAATGTTGATGATGAATGTTGCATAAGTTTTACAGTTAATAGATCATCTTTTTCTTTTTTGTTTTTTATTACATAGATCATCTTTTAGCGTCGGCTAAATGACTGTAATGTAATGTAATGTAATGTAATGTATAATATTACTGTTCAGAGAGGAGTAATTGTTAGATGTTTGTATGTTTGCATATTTGTGTGTGCATTTTAACTTCTGGAGTGATTCTGAATTGCTGGTTCATCTAGAATAGAGTAAGTATAATCTTTCTTGCTTAACCAGTTGGTACGAGTCTTATTCCAGCTGCTTGAGTATTAGTCCTTTTCTCTATACAGCTGCTGCTGGTTCCTAGTGGGATCTTATTCTAGCTGTAGCTGTCTCATTCTATTTACTTACTTGTCTTATTTACTTATTCTAGCTGTAGCTGTTTTTCACCGACTGTGCCCTTAAATATTTCTTGTTGCCTAGCTGTTTAGACTTAGTTATCATTTTAGCTTATGAATATATTCCTTGGTAACTTGCTGTTTGTAGTTTTGATAGTATTGTGTGAGGTTTGATAGAGTTTTACATAAGTGTCCAGTTTCTGGGCAATAAGCATATTTTCAGTGTACCTCATTGGCCAATTGGGTGTTAAGTGGCCAAGGTGTGGCCTGCACTCATGGCAGACAATTAGCAATCAGTGTTCTTTAAATCACTGCTGCTACTTGGAAGGGTCAGCTTCCAAGCCAAGGGCAAACAAGCCGAGGTTGAACGTAGGCTAGAGTAAACAAAGGCAAGTGCGACTTTTTCAAGCCGAGACTTCGTCAGGCACGGACTGTTCTTTTTAGATTTGGTCAGTCTTCTGTATCTTGTGTACCTAGTATAGACTATATGTTTTCTTCGCATTCCTGTCCTTTCCTCTTCCCGGGGCTGGCATAGATGTTGGGTCACTCCTAGGCGCTGTGACCCTACCAATCTCATCTATCCCACTCGCTCCACTCACGTGGAGCAAGTGGTGATGGGAGAGCTCTGGAAGTGCCAGTCTGCGGTGCCGAAAGCTGAGTTTATCTCAGGCTAGGCATCCTTGCTCTCCCTCAACTTGCTTGCTCTAACTGAGACCTGGATCATGCCAGAAACACTACCACACCCGCAGCTCTGTCTGATGTGTACTCTTTTACTCACACTCCCAGAGCTGGGAGGCGGGGTGGTGGTACTGGTCTGCTAATCTCCCTGACATGGAAATACTCTCTTGTTCCCATTCCACAATTTTCCCCGCCCTCTTTTGAATTTCATGCTGTTACTGTCTCTTATCCAGTCAAACTCACCATTGTGGTTGGGTACCGCCCACCAGGCCCCCTTGGTGAGTTTCTGGAGGAGCTTGACACACTTGTCTCGCACTTCCCTGTTGATGACTCTGTACTTATCCTTCTTGGTGACTTCAACATCCACACTAACAAGCTAGATCCTCTTCTCTCTTTCCTCTCCTCCTTTGACCTTCACCTCTCACCCTCTCCTCCTACCCACAAGGCCAGCAACCAGCTGGAGCTTATTTTACTAGACACTGACCTATTTCCAATCTCTCTGTTACTCCCCTCCAGCTCTCCTACCCAAATAGCTTATGTTGCGCTATTTGACAGTGACTAACTGACTTCTGTTTATGATTATCTTAACTTATTATCATTAATTGAATTAATAGTCATCATGGCATAGCACACACTACCTCCCTGCAAGTCCCTGTTAATGAAGCTGCTCCATGCTTACCGCTTCAACTACACTCTCCTCCCTGTCATGTCTCTCCTCGGTTTCACTGTCACACGCCTGCTGCTCCTCTGCCTAGCCACCCACCTCTCCTCATTCAGCTTCCACCTGTTGCTGGACAATGTTGGGTACAGTAGAAGCTGAAGCTACTGCAGCCCTTGCAGCAAACATATCAGATATTCTTGCGCATTTGGCAGCCTCCGCTTCTAGATTTTAAATTTTTTTGGCCCGCAACTTCTCCGCACCCCCCTTGCGCTTCTGTTTGACCATTTTGACGCCCTCATTCATCCACAGATTTTTGGCTCTGAGCCATGACATCTGACATGAGAAACGGGGCGGGGGGGGCTGTGGGCCGAATAAGAGATGTGATTGGGCCAGACCAGTGTCAGTATAGAAAATAAGCCAATGGGCCGCTCTCCTTGCTTTATGGGCTGGTCGTTGGCCCCTTTTTTAAAATTATAAATTAAATTACCGGGCCCGGTAAATTAATGCCCGGTATGCCAGATTGCCAGCCCATGGAAGGTTGTCACTGAATGTGAGAGGCATGACACAACAGTTTAGTCAACTGATGAGAAAACAAAATGTGCAAAACAAAAAACAAAAACAACACGTGAAACCCAACACTCACCCGTCTTCAAAATGTTTGTTAGTCTGAATAAATGTGTGTTTTCTGTGTGTGTGTGTGTGTGTGTGTGTGTGTGTTTTCTGTGTGTGTTTTTGACAGCCCAACAAACAGAAACTCTGATATGAGAAGTGTCGTTAGCGTAGGCGTCTGACAAGCGGCACGACCAGGAAAACCACAGGAAGTGAGGGAGGAAGTGACATGTCCCTGACTTCCCCGACTCAGCCCACACAGGCTTTCACACTCTGACGCCTCAGCTCTGTGTGTGTGTGTGTGTGTGTGTGTGTGTGTGTGTGTGTGTGTGTGTGTGTGTGTGATCTGAGTCTTGACTCATTCTGTGTATCCATCCTGCAGGGTTACAAAGGGGCATGCAGGGCGTATATCGCCACCCAGGGGCCGATGCTGCACACTGTCTCTGATTTCTGGGACATGGTGTGGCAAGAGAGGAGCAGCATCATCGTCATGATTACCAGACTCAAGGAGAACAATGAGGTGAGGAGGCAGTGCACCCCCCCCCACCACACACACACACACACTTTTTCATGTCTTTTTCTTTCATTATTTCTCTTTTCTTTATTTTTCTTTCTGTCTTTCCAATTCACTATTTCTTTACCTGATTTCTTCATTCTTGTCTTTGCCTCGTCCTTCACATCTACCTGTCCTTCCTTCCTCCCTTGTCTCCTTTCGTTAGTCTGTGGTCTTGTGTTTGGTTTTCATTTAGTCGAGGTTGTGAGTTTCTGTGTTTGCAGAGCAAAGCAGAAGTTGTGAAATCCATTAAATAATTGACAAAAAATGGAAAAAAGCTGGACTTCGTGGAGTGTCACACATCGTCAGCATAAAAAGAAATGCATTGTGTTTTCAGTTTCAGCACTGTTAACATTTGGTTCTGATTCATAGTTAAAGAAACAGTGACCCACATATGACTCAGAATATCTGTGGCTGTAGAAATGTGAACTGTACTGGCCCACTCTGAGAGTCTGGAGGGAGGTGAAGGAGGAGGAGGGGGAGGATGAAGGGGCGACAAGAAGATTCGGCAGGTTTCTCCTCAGAGTGAGAAACAGCAGTGAGAGAGACGGGTTTACTGTCACTGACATGGAGATACAGGTACACTTATACCATTTGAAAAAACATATTTTACAGTATACTCCATCATATCATATTCATATTTTTAAATATTCAGTAATTACCCTTTTTGATATGAAATCTCACAAAAGTATAAATATTGATCAACATGGATATACATTTATAAATACTGTAGAGTTCTCGTAAGAAAAAATGAAGTGGCTTCAAGAGTAAAGTTGCATTTTGAGAATTAGATTGAACAACACAGAGTTTTTTTAAGTACTGATATTAAATTCAGTCACTTGTTCTTGTAACTGGCATTAAACTGATGCAGATGCAAACTGAATGAGCAAATTAATCAATAATTTTCTTTGAAAAAGAAATATGAATGGACCTTGTCCCTTTTTCTGCTAGTTCTGTCATTTAGCCTTTTGTGTGTGTGTGTGTGTGTGTGTGTGTGTGTGTGTGTGTGTGTGTGTGTGTGTGTGTGTGTGTGTGTGTGCGTGCGTGCATGTGTGCGTGCGCGTGCACGTAGCTGTCCTCAGAGCATCGTCTCATCAGACACTTCTGGTTCACTTCCTGGCCCGACCACCAAATCCCACAATGCACCTCTCCTCTGCTGAGACTGGTGGACGAGGTGGAGACCTATAGGAAGTCCCTCCTAGAGCCCAGTTCCCAACCAATCCCAGCTCTTGTGCCGAGCCCTGGACCAATCATTGTGCACTGCAGGTCAGTCTGCCCACACCACTGCTCACCATTCAGATCTGCTGCTGACCTGTAGGAGTTCAAATTCGGCTCAGCACACTTATAATGTTACAGAGTTGTGTTGTGTTACAATTTCATTTAGGTGACATTTTTCGGCTTGCCAGCATTTCTGTGTTTCATTGTGCATTCCTGTTGATGAAGCAGTGGAGGTGGTCCGTATGAGATTACAAAACGACCCCACCCTTAGCAATAGGACCACGCTTAACACTGACCAAGTGTGTCTGTTCCTGAAGCTGTGTCTTCAGTCCACATACTTCACATACAGGGGGCAGTACTACAGGCAGAGGCATGGGTGTGTTATGGGTTCCCCAGTCTCACCTGTAGTGGCCAACTTGTAAATGGAGGAAGTGGAAAAGAGGCTCTGATGTCCTATCCAAGGACACCACCTAGTCATTGGTTCAGATTTGTGGACGACACCTGGGTTAAAATGAAATTTCAGGACGTAGCACATTTCACCAACCACATTAACTCTGTGGACACCACATCAAGTTCACCAGGGAGGATGTGGAATATGACAGGTTAGCTTTCTTAAGTGCCAGGAGGATTGCCGTGACTTGTACATCGGGGAAACTAAACAGATGTCGGCCAAGAGGATGACACAACACAGGAGAGCTAACATGACAGACCAGAACCCCACAGTCTACACCATCTACAGGCCAGTGGCCACTCTTTCAGGGATGAGGATGTGCACATCCTTGTTAGGGAGGAATGCTGGTTTGAACGGGGAGTCAAGGAGGCCATCTATGTGAAGAGGTAACAACCATCCCTTAACCGAGGGGGGGAGTGGGGCTAGAGTACATATGTCGTCATCTTACAATGATGTGATTGCAACTATTGCCCAACCCTCTGTGAATAGTACACGAGGGCATTGTAACTCTAGTTAATGATCACGGCAAGCTGTATATGAAACTGATCATTGTTTTCGGTCGTAACGCCACTGTTTGTTTATAAGGGTGGGGATACCGGGGCACCCCAGCCACTCACCTCGTATAGCGCATATCACATAAGGCTGAGTCCTTACTGCAGCGGCCTAGGTTCTAATCCGGCTCAGGCCCTTTGCTGGTGGCGGCACGGTGGCCCAGCGGTTAGCACAATTGCCTCACAGCAAGAAGGTCCTGGGTTCGAACCCCAGGTCATCCCAGGTCCTTTCTGTGTGGAGTTTGCATGCTCTCCCCGTGTCTGCATGGGTGTCCTTTGGGTGCTCCAGTTTCCTCCCACCGTCAAATAGACATGCATGTTAGGGTTAATACTCCTGTCTGTGCCCCTGAGCAAGGCAGGAACAAGAAGTTGGTCCCCAGGCGCTGCAGCTGCCCACTGCTCCTGTACAATAAGATGGGTTACATGCAGAGAACACATCCATTGTCAGAATACCATTCGTTGTGAGAATACAATGACAAATAAAGTGGCTTTCATTCATCCACTTTCATCCCTGCAGCAGGTGAGACTGGCGAGGTCACTGCGATGATGATAAAAAATTGTGTCCAGATGAACTTGGATTCAACTTCTGTGATGAAGGTGATGATGAGTGTTCTTATGTAGGATGATTTAACTTGGAGCACGCGAGCCAGTCACAAGAGGCTCCATCATGCAGTGTGTTTTTTGCAGCATTTTATTTGATTGTAAATGAAGAGAATTTTTCAGTGTTTAAGATTTTCTCACCTGAATTATTGAGTGTGCATAAAGATGTCTTGATGCATGCTCAATAATCCAGGTGAGAAATCTCAGAAGGTTGAATCAGTTCATCTAGACACGTTTATTGGCGGATACATCCCATCACTCATCTAAGTGATCTGCATAAAGACATTTTTCAGTGAAATTCTCTGTAAAGTAGACTGACTTCGAGGTAAGGGAACGTTTATCAGTTTGCACAGAGGAAGAAATGAAGACACAGTTGGGCGGCAGCGTCAGAGACTTGTTTAAAAATTGTGCAACACTTGCTGAATACTCTCTTCTGTCCAGATGTGTCGAGTCACATGGAAACAGACTGAACGCAGACTCTTTCCCATCGACACCTGAATGTGGCAATGAGGAAAAGCACTACGTTATGACACCTCTCTCTCCTCCCAATTTCTCCTCATCCTCCCTCCGCTTTTTCCTCCTCCTTTCTCTTCCCTCTCTCCTCCTATCTTCCCCCTCTCTCCTCCCCCTCTCAGTGCAGGTATTGGGAGAACAGGTTGTTTCATAGCCAGCACTATCGGCTGCCAACAACTCAGAGACACTGGACAGGTAGACATCCTGGAGATTGTCTGCCAGCTACGACTGGACAGGTATCTGTCTGTCTTTCTCTTCCAATTAAACAAGCAACTCTCCCTCCCCCACCTTATTTGAACCCTCCCCCCTCCCATTTCTGTTGTAGAGGTGGTATGATCCAGACCCCTGAGCAGTACCACTTCCTCTACACCACACTGGCCCAGTACAGGCTCCAGTCCCAACACCATGACCAGCAGGACCCAGACAGCCTGGACCAAGTGTGTACTGTGTGTGTGTGTGTGTGTGTGTGTGTGTGTGTGTGTGTGTGTGTGTGTGTGTGTGTGTGTGCGCATATAATGCTGGCATAGAGGACAGATGACATGGTTTTTCTATTGGCTGTATGAGTCTATGTATGAATTGCTTAAGGTTTTGTTTTAAATTACATTTACAGGTATAAATTAAAAACTCAACTTTCTATAAGCTGACGTTGTCAACCATTGAAAATGTGTCTCTGGGCATCCGGGTAGCCTAGCCTAGCCTGTTGACTACCAACACGGGGATCGCCGGTTCGAATCCCCGTGTTACCACCGGCCTGGTTGGGCGTCCCTACAGACACAATTGGCCGTGTCTGCGGGTGGGAAGCCGGATGTGGATATACGTAGGCACTAGTGCCTCCTCTGGTCGGTCAGGGCGCCTGTTCGGGGAAGGGGGAACCTGGGGGGAATAGCGTGATCCTCCCATGCGTTACGTCCCCCTGGAGAAACTCCTCACTGTCAGGTGGAAAAAAAGCAGCTGGTAACTCCAAATGTATGGGAGGAGGCATGTGGTAGTCTGCAGCCCTCCCTGGATCAGCAGAGGGGGTGGAGCAGCAGCCGGGACGGCTTGGAAGAGTGGGGTAATTGGCCGGATACAATTGGAGAGAAAAAGAGGGGAACATTTTCAAAAAAGGGAAAAAAAGAAAATGAGTCTCTGAAAACCCTCTCCAAAGTGGATGAATTTGAAAACGCCTGTCTGGCGTTGTAGTGCGGACGGTGAAAATAGAGCTTTTTAAAAGTGCTGATGTATGATTGACATAGTCATGTGATCACCGTAAAGCTTCCAGCTCAAGTTGTGTGAGTCAGTCAAACGATTCAATCAAAAAGCAGTGCAAAGGGCACTACCAGGACCCTTTAAATCGGGACTCTAGCCCTGAGATGTATGCTCTCCAACACCTCCTTCAACAACTCAAAGAGAAGGACATAGCAGCACCACCTAGTCTAAGAGAAGTCCAGGATGCCATCAGGAAGATTAAAATCAATAAGGCTGCTGATTCTGATGGAATACCAGCAGAAGTACAGGGGGCAGGTGGACCTACACTCTTCAGACATATCCATGCCCTGCTACTTAAAATACTGGAAAAAGAGGAAATCCCTGTGCAACTTAGGTACACACTCATTGTCTCTAAAGTGATACTGACATCAAAATCTGAAAGTTCCTATTGATAGGCTGTGTTCCGAGTTGGAATGTGACCACGGAGAAATTCAGTGGCCAAAACAGCGCGTCTGCGGCCACTCAGAGAGATCTGTGATTGACTGTAGATGGTGTCCAATGACAAACTGTGCCGGTGGATAGGTAGACACCAGTCAATTTTCATATAGGGTGTGTCCGTAGTGAGATGCTATAAAACCACGGAGAAGCTGTTCTTTCACTCCCTCCAGCTAGCTACTTGGCTCCAGTTTGTGCTATTTTGCTGAGACTTTATTATCGATCTTGCTACGATGTATTGCTATCTATCTACCTATCTATCTATCTATCCACCCATCCATCTATCTATCTATCTATCTATCTATCTATCTATCTATCTATCTATCTATCTATCTATCTATCTATCTATCTATCTATCTATCTATCTATCTATCTATCTATCTATCTATCATCTATCTATCTAACAGTTATTTGTATCACCGAATCCTCCTCCTCGAAACTGTAATCGTCGCAGAGGATGTCCCTCTCGCTATCCGACATTTTTTGTAAATAACAAGTGACTAGCGGTACCGAGCCCCACCCACCCAGGAAGACAGTAGCCAATAGCTTTGAATTCATAAAACCACACCTATTTTCAGTTATGATTCAAACTCCCAATGTTAACAAAATTGTTCAGAAAGGGCATGTCAGTCTCTCTTTAAGAAAGGGGACAAAGCTGAGTGCAAAACCTACCATGTCAGTTCCCTGCTTTCCACCACAGGGAAAGCCCTGGCTACGGTCTTGTCCAATAGACTCCTCCCAATACAGAGGAAATTCTGCCAGAATCCCAGAGTGGTTTTTGTCCCAACAGAGGCACTATGGATATGATTTTTACTGTTCGCCAACTTCAAGAAAAAGCCCAGAAACAGAATCAACCATTGTACATCGTCTTCATAGACTTAACCAAAGCTTTTGTTTCTGTAAACTGCCAGGCACTCTGGCTATCCATCCATCCATCCATCCATTATCCAAACCGCTTATCCTGCTCTTGGGGATGCTGGAGCCTATCCCAGCAGTCACGGGGAGGGGGGGGGGGTAAACACCCTGGACAGGCCATCGCAGGGCCCACACACACACACTTACTTGCTTGAGGTTGTCTGTCGTGTCCGACGGTGACAACCCTGCCTCTGTTACTTGAGAGTCTTCTTGTGGCTGTGAAGCCCAATCCACGATCCACACTATTTGCAGACAGAACAGGTGAGAGCACTGACTGGGGGTGTAGGTGTGGTACTGGCCTCATGTCTCTTTAGACGTCTCCTGGTCTGTCGATCACCTCAGTCTTCCTCGAGCTTTTGCACCCCTTGTTGACAGAGCTGCCACCACATGGAGTGTTGGGCGGCAGTGTCCTCCAGCTGGCTCGGGTTCAGGCCGATGGTCTTCAGTTGGTCTTTGTACAGTTTTCTGGCCCCCTGCCAAGCAGTGGCCAAGATGTAGCTGGCCATACAGCACTTTACGTGGTAAGTACTCCTTCGGCATCCTAATGATGTCCAGCGAAGTTGGTGCTCGGTGACGGTAGCCTCCATGGTGATGCAGTTGGTCTTGTGGAGTATTTAAGTATGGGGCACTTGGTCACGCCAGCTTATCCTCACGATGCATTGTAGGCATCTGATGCAGAAGGTCTCAAACATCGTGAGGTGGCGGCTGTACAGGGTCCACACCTCACAGCTGTAGAGGAGACTCGTGATGACAACTGCCAAGTAGACCGATATTTTGGTGTGGAGGTTGAGGTCTTTGTTTTGAAAGACCCTTCTCCTAAGTCTGCCAAAAGAGGATTACATTACATTACAGTCATTTAGCCGATGCTTTGATCCAAAGCTAATTACAATAAGTGCATTTAATGTAGGAAATCAGGGGAACTACTAGTCATCAGAGGTCATAAGTGCATCTAAGAGCAAAACCAATGTGAAAGTAAAAGCGCAAGAAATATTTTAAAAAAAAATTTGATGAGTGAATACAATAAGTGCTAAGAACAAGTAACAGGGTAGTAGTTCTTGAAGAGGTGAGTTTTCAACCTGCACTGAAAGATGGGTACCAACTCCGCTGTCCTGACATCAGTGGGGAGTTCATTCCACCACTGTGGGGCCAGGACAGAAAAGAGCCGTGACCGGGTCAATCGGCAGCAGGGGCCTCTGAGCGAAGGGGCAACCAGACGTCCCGAGGCAGCAGAACGAAGTCGTCGGGCAGGGGTGTAGGGCTTGACCATGGCCTGGAGATAGAAAGGAGGTGTTCCTTTCACTGCCCTGTAGGCTAGCACCAGAGTCTTACGCTGGATGTGAGCAGCTACTGGGAGCCAATGTAGGGACATGAGAATGGGAGTTGTGTGGGAGAACTTAGTGCGGTTGAACACCAGATGAGCTGCAGCTTTCTGAACAAGCTCCAGACTTCTGATGGCCAACACCGGGGTGCCAGCAAGGAGAAAGTTGCTGTAGTCCAGCCGGGAGATAAACAGAGGCTGGATGAGCACCTGTGCCATCTCGTCGGTGAGGAATGGGCGAATCCTCCTGATGTTATAGAGGAGAAATCTGCAGGAGCGAGCAACCGATGCAACATTTGCAGCAAACGACAGTTGGTCGTCCAGGATCACACCCAGATTCCTCGCAGTCCGAGTCGGCGTCACCACGGTGTTGTCAATGGTGATGGCCAGGTCTCGGTGAGGGCAACCTTTCCCCGAGAGGATCATCAGCTCTGTCTTGTCCAGATTGAGCTTCAGGTGGTGTGTCGCCATCCACTCTGAGATGTCAGTCAAGCACGCAGCAATGCGTGTCTCTACTTTTGTATCAGAGGGAGGAAAGGACAAGATCAGCTGGGTGTCATCGGCATAACAATGGTAAGAGAAGTCATGCAAGCGAATAACAGAACCCAGGGATGTCGTGTACATGGAGAAAAGGAGAGGACCCAGGACCGAACCCTGTGGAACGCCTGTAGTCACTCTGCGAGGCTCCTACACAGATCCCCTCCATGTCACCTGGTAGGAGCGACCCGTCAGGTAGGTTGTAAACATTGAGAGTGCAGAGCCTGTGACACCCATCCTCTCGAGGGTAGAGAGGGGGATCTAGTGGCTCACTGTGTCGAACGCAGCTGACAGATCCAGGAGTATCAGGACAGAGGAGAGAGAGTTTGCTCTTGCAGAGTGCAGCGATTCTGTCACTGCAAGGAGCGCCGTCTCTGTCGAGTGACCCACCTTGAACCCAGACTGGTTGAGGTCCAGGAGGTTGTTCTGGTGGAGGTACAAAGAAAGTTGGTTAAAGACAGTACGTTCGAAAGCTTTGGATAGAAAGGGTAGAAGGGAAACCGGTCTGCAGTTTTTGACGTCAGAGGGGTTAAGTGATGGATTCTTGAGAAGGGGGGGGGGTGACTCTAGCAGTCTTGAAGGCAGATGGGAAGCATCCTGCCTGGAGGGAGGTGTTGAAGAGGTGGGTTAGAAAGGGAAGGAGTTCAGGTGCTATAGACTGAAGAAGAGGGGAGGGGACCGGGTCAAGGGAGCATGTGGTGGAGCGACTGGATGTGATGAGGTTGAGGACCTCATCGGGGGAGAGGGGAGCGAGGTGGGATAGGGTGGGACGTGGAGAGGTGAAGGAGGGTGGGCTAGTACAAGCAGCACTAACCGGGTGGTGAGAAAAGGAGGATCTGATGTCGTTTACCTTCTTGTCAAAGAAGTTAGCGAAGTCATCCGGGAGAAGGGAGGAAGTAGGAGGAGGAGGTGGGGGTTGAAGAAGTGTAGAGAAGGTTTCAAAGAGTTTCTTGAGATTAGAGGTTGAGGATAGGATTTTAGAGCGATAGAAGGCAGCCTTAGCAGCAGAAATGGAGGAGGAGGAGGTGGAAAGGAGATTGGAAGTTAAGAAGGTCCTCTGGGAGTTTGCCTTTTCTCCATTTGCGCTCTGCCACTCTTAGGCTCCGTCTGTCTGTGTGTACAGAGTCGGACAGCCAAGGGGCAGGTGGAGTTGAGCGTGCAGGCCTGGAGGTGAGGGGACAGAGATTGTCCAGAGAAGAGGATTTGGGTAGAGAGAAGATCAGTAGCAGTAACAGGGGGTAGGAGAGAGAAAGATTCAATTGTAGGGAGGATAGAGGTAACCGAGGAAGAAAGATGAGTGGCGGAGAGAGAGCGGAGATGTGTACGGGTGGAAACCATGTTGGTAGGGAAGGGGCTGAGGGGGGTGAAGAGAGGGAGAGAGAGTAGGACATGAAATAGTGGTCAGAGAGCTGGAGGGGAGTAACAGAGAGATTGGAAATAGGTCAGTGTCTAGTAAAAATAAGCTCCAGCTGGTTGCTGGCCTTGTGGGTAGGAGGAGAGGGTGAGAGGTGAAGGTCAAAGGAGGAGAGGAAAGAGAGAAGAGGATCTAGCTTGTTAGTGTGGATGTTGAAGTCACCGAGAAGGATAAGTGCAGAATCATCAACAGGGAAGTGCGAGACAAGTGTGTCAAGCTCCTCCAGAAACTCCTCAAGGGGCCTGGTGGGCGGTACACAACCATGATGGTGAGTTTGACTGGATAAGAGACAGTAACAGCATGAAATTCAAAAGAGTGCGGAGAAAATTGTGGAATGGAAACAAGAGAGTATTTCCATTTCAGGGAGATTAGCAGGCCAGTACCACCACCTCGCCTCCCAGCTCTGGGAGTGTGAGAAAAAGAGTACACATCAGACAGAGTTGTGGATATGGTAGTGTTTTCTGGCATGATCCAGGTCTTACTTAGATCAAGAAAGTTGAGGGAGAGCAAGGATGCATAGCCTGAGATAAACTCAGCTTTCAGTACGTCAGACTAGCAATTCCAGAGCCCTCCCGTCGCCACTTGCCTAACATGAGTGGAGAGAGTGGGATAGATGAGATTGGTAGGGTCACAGCGCCTAGGAGTGACCCAACGTCTATGCCAGCCCCGGGAAGAGGAAAGGACAGGAATGCGAAGGAAACACATAGTCTATACTAGGTACACAAAATACAGATGACTGACTGGATCTAAAAAGAGCAGTCCTTGCTTGACGACGTTTTGGCTTGAAAAAGTCCCGCTTGCCTTTCTTCACTCTAGCCTTCGTTCAACCCAGACCTGTTTGCACTCAGCTTGTTTGCCTGATGCTTCCAAGTAGCAGCAGTGATTTAAAGAACACTGATTGCTAATTGTCTGCCAGGAGTGCAGGCCACACCCTGGCCACTTAACACCCAATTGGCCAAAGAGGTACACTGAAAATAGGCCTGTTGCCCAGAAACTGATCAGTTATGTAAAACTCTATTAAACCTCACACAATACAATTAAAACTGCGAACAGCAAGTTACCAAGGAATATATTTATAAGCCAAAAGTGCAACTAAGTCAAAACAGCTAGACAACAAGAAATATTTAAGGACACACTGGGTGGGGGGAAAAAAGAGCTACCGCTAGCATAAGACAGCGACAGAGCTCTAGTATAAGATCCCTCTGTTTTTATGTACAGAACTGATGGGAATCTTCTGAACATTAACTGATTCAGGATTAAAGGTAAAACCACCACCACATCCATCATTGAGCTGCACTGATGACAACGCCTTGGTGTCCCTCATAGAAGAGGAACTACACAGCATCCTGGGGGCCTTTGTAAAGACATACAAGCAGCTAGGCCTGGCCATTCACATAAAAAAGACCCATATCCTCTACCAACCTCCACCCAACAGATTTATACCTGCTCTGCCCCCATCCATCTCTGTAGACAACAGACTCACAAATGTGGAACAGTTCCCATATCTTGGCAGCCCTCTCTCCTCCGAAGCCAACATTGCCATTTAAATACACCATCACCTCAGTTGTGCCAGCCGGGCCTTCTCAAGATTGAGTAAAAGGGTTTTTGAAAACCATGACCTCCAGGCCAGAGCAAAAGTTCTGGTATACAAAGCGGCAGTGCTTCCAACCCTACTGTATGGGTCAGAAACCTGGACCACATATAGCAGGCACCTGCAGGCACTTGAGACATACCAACAGTGATACCTCAGAAAGATCCTTAAGATCAGCTGGGAGGATAACTTCAGCATCCTCAAGGAGGCCAACATGCCTACTATAACTGCCACCATCGCACAACATCAGCTGAGATGGACTGGCCTGAAACAAGTCCTTTACTCTCAGCTCGTGACAGGACACCGTGCCCCAGGAGGACAGAAGAAGTGATATGAAGACAACATCAAGGCCCACATCAAAAGGTCTGGCATCGACCTCAACACCTGGGAACAAGCAGCAAAACACAAGGAGGCCTGGAGACTGGCTGTCTGTGAGGGTGCTGAGTGCTACAACCACGACCTCCACGGTGCTGCTGAAAACAGGCACAGACTCAGAAAGGAGCGAGTTACCAGAAAGGCCCAATCCACATCCTCAGCCACCTCTTCACCACATTGCCCCAAAATATGTGGCTCCAGGATCAGCCTCTATACCCACCTGAAGACCCACAAGGACCTAGGACAGTCATACTCGACCCCGAGTGACCGCCGATGATGATGACGATGGTGTGTGTGTGTGTGTGTGTGTGTTTGTGTGTGTGTGTGTGTGTGCGTGTGCATGCATGCCTGCATGTGTGTGTGCATATAATGCTGGCATAGAGGACAGATGACATGTTTTTTCTATTGGCTGTATGCTCTATGTATGAATTGCTTAAGGTTTTGTTTTAAATTAAATTTACACATCTCTGTTTTGGTCTTCCATCCACACTAAGCTGATATTTTCAACCGCTGAAAATTAGTCTCTGAAAACACCTTTCAAAGTGGATGAATTTGTAAACGCCGGTCTAGCGTTGTAGTGCGGACGGTGAAAATTGAGCTTTTTAAAAGTACTGATGTATGATTGACATATGATTGTCATGTGATCAGCGTAAATGACTGGGTGACAGATCCATTCAATGCAGCAGCACCTGCTGATTTCATCTCTGCTGAAGAGGACCAGTTCATGGAGATGACATGTGACTCCATCCTGAGGCTGAGTTGTACAGCTCAGACACTGGGTGACTTCTGGCTTGGTGTGGTGGGGGCAGTATCCACTCATAGGACAGAGGGCTGTGGGCATTCTGCTGCCCTTTGCCACATCCTGTCTCTGTGAGATGGGCTTTTCTGTTGCTTCCCCACTTAAAACAAAGTACATATCTAAGATCAACATGGAGCATGACTTGAGAGTGGCGGTATCAAGCCTGCAAGCCCTTATGAAAAGATGTGCAGTGCAGAACGGGCTCATTGCAGCACTACTGCAGTGATGAGACTTGAGCGCTCACACACTGACTTGCACATTGTTTTTCACAAATATCTGCATTTGTTCTTGTTTTGCACAGATTGAACTTTATTGTTATTGTTCTAGCAAAGTGATTTTAGAACATTCTTTCGTTTTTCTCTGTTTGTGAAAAAGCACACAGACTGATGGAGCAATCTAGTGACATGTCACACCAAGAGCTTTGATCAAGCTGAAGTGGAACTTGTGTTTATTATATGCATTACAGAATTACTGTAAGAAAAGTGAAAGGAATGTTCATGATATTGATGTTATTTAACTAAAGTTAAAGTTGGTCCATTTTGTCACCATTTTGTTGGGGTGGGGGACATGGAAATGTTTCTCCCTCCAAAGGGGGCATGACAGAAAAAGTTTGAGAACCACCACTATAGCCTATAAAGAAGACACAGCTCTACCAGCAGGGATACGGTAGTGCACAGAAGCCGTTTCCATGGTTACAAATCGTAATGCATCCGGGGTTTACTAGCTGACCACTTGTCTGCCTGTCTCTTCACACGAGGAGTGCATTGAAACCATGCAGAACCAGGCGGCTCTCGTCTGCACAGCCCTCAAGTCCAGCCAGTTCCCGTGCTGTACCATAATGCGTGCGCGAGCTGGCAGCATGTGCACGTGACAGCCCAGACAGGACTCGGTGCTGCGCTCCATCTCAGCGGCACTTGGTGAAAACGGACTGTTTTGTCCTTGGCTGTAAGCCCGTAAAACTCATGTCTACATCCAGGCTCCTCAGTCTCCAACCTTCTCTCTCTTTTACCGTCATATCTGTTCAACTCAGCCAAGCCAACCAGTCCCGTGACGTCACAGGTTATGGTACTGCAAGATGGCGGCGCCCTTGCCATGAACGGTACAACAGGCCTTTTTCTTTCTTTCTTTTATGTTGCAGCGAATTCAGGGGGCAGCCGGGAATCCGGGGCGACTGCGCTAAGTCTATTCATCCGTGGTTGTTACACCCAACCCCCCCCCCTCCCTCCCCTCCTTCCCCTCCCCGGGATACCAGCTCCCTCACGCATCTGGGCGCACGCGCTTCCGATGGCCTCACGATCTCACCATCCCACTTCTGACACCACTGTAGCGAGTTCCGGGGGGGGGGGAGGCATCCGGCCGGGGCTGGGGGGCCGGGAACCGCCAGCCGACTGGCTAAGCTAGTTGCCTGTGGTGCAGGAGACACGGGTTTGCGTCCCGGCTGTGGCGGTCCCCGGCCCTGAATTCGCTACAATATGTTTACGCTCGTCATGTTTGTTCTGTAATTGCTGATTAGGGTGGAGACACGTTCAGCAAATGGTGTGTGTAACGTTGATTGGCTGCTCCATGTCCTCTTTAATGCTGGTTGGGTTTTCCACATTACTCTCGTGATTTGTTATCCTGCTTAAAAGCACTTTATTATTATTAAACTTTCATAATTATGTCCTATCACCAGGACCTGTCTGACCCACAGAACCCGAACCAGAGAAGGACGCAGACACCAGGAAGAGCAGACAGACTGGTCCAGCTCGGCTCTCACCTCCACAACCTCCGGCTGGATCCACAGAACACACCGCAGGAACCGAGGAACCAGAAGAACCGCTGTCAGGGCAGGGACACATGAGAGAAGACAAGAGATGGCAGAACATGGTCCGGTGTCACAGATGTATTAAAGACCAGCAGCTTCCCTTTCACTGCTGTTAGAGAATATTTCAACACAATGGATCTTTGTCATGTCAGCAGTTGTGGGTCAGAACGGGCTTGTACTGAGTAAAGAGAGAAGGAGGGAAGCAGCGTCTGGGTGTAACAAGTCTCCTCCACGTTCCTCTGACAGCCAGCAGAACCCGAACTGGGTCCTGTCTCTTTTCTCCACAAATAAACCCGGCCTGGACACTGCCGCAACTCAGGAAAGACTTCCTGGACTGGTATTTTCCCATCATGCTTTGCTACCTCAGATATGGCGATAAGCAAGAGTGGTGGAGTGACTCCTTTGCTCCTGTTGATGGGTGACTTGTATCGGTATCATCAGATACGTCGCGAGGCTGGATCATCTGAGGTTTATTTGAATCAGTGTACTCAAGGAATTTGTTTGCATAGGAGTTTGTTTTTATTTCTATGGCGATTTGTTTTTTTAAAAGCCCATCAGATGTGTTGCTGATGATGAATTGCAGGTGAACTGTGTGTGTGTGTGTGTGTGTGTGTGTGTGTGTGTGTGTGTGTGTGTGTGTGTGTGTGTGTGAGAGATAAAAGAAAAGCAAAGTAGAGTGAATATGTGATGGTTTATTTACACGCTCACCTGCAGGCTGGCAGTCAGATGACTGTTTACCACCGTGACGTACCTCCCCATATCGGATCCCTGATCTTCACCAACATGAGCCAACACATTATGAAAAGAGACAGAAATATTCCCCAGCAGGCCGTGGGACACGACTGAAATACAGTCATTAGTAGGCAGCTACGGAAGGACGCGTCTTAAAGGACAGCTCATCACATCCTGCCTTTAGACATGTCACAGTGGGTCCACTTAATGCACAATAAGACACAGAGGGGGATCAGAACCGCCTCAGATTGGTTATTACACTTATCTCAACAACTTCTCACAAAACACGTGTTCAGTGAGGTTTGTTGAAGCAGTGCTTTGAATAGGCAGTACGTAGCGTTGGAGAACACAAGTCTGAAACATCTGAAACGAGTTTTCTGTAAGCTGCAGAGACTCTGCAGTCTTCTCTACTTCCTCTCTTGTACTGAATGGTGGACTTTCTGTCAAGAATGCAACATATCCACTTGGAAAAATCTGAAATTCACCAGTTAATATCTTAGAGAGCAATTTTATCCCTGAAAACCATTTTATGTAAGCAAAGGACACAAGGACAGCTCAGATGGCTGACATCTCTAAATGGAATTAAAGTCTTCAACACAAAAAGGGGAGAGACTCATTCTTTGTCCTCATTTGGGACTTAAAACATCCTATGAACACAGCCTGTGTGTGTTGAGTTCACATCAGTCAACCAGTCAATAACAAATCATTCTTCTGCTTGCTGAATTTATTGATATTTTGTTATAAATGTTGCAAAAGGCCCTGTGATGGCCTGGCAGCCTGTCCAGGGTGTCTCCCCGCCTGCCGCCCAATGACTGCTGGGATAGGCTCCAGCATCCCCGCCACCCTGACAGCAGGGTAAGCGGTTTGGATAATGGATGGATGTTGATAAAAGCAAAAATAATTAATTAATGTTACACCTGTAAAGCTAGTTCTTTTGTGAGTGTTGACCAGACATGACCCGACGGCTTTGTGCCAAACCTGTTAAAATGTGTTCACTGCACGTACTTCACCTGTCCACTAGATGGTGGTAGTTGTTACGGTCATCCCATGTTGACTGTACAATTTTCTTCTTTCGGCTGCTCCCGTTAGGGGGCGCCACAGCAGATCATCCGTTTCCATCTCTTCCTGTCCTCTGCATCTTCCTCTGCCACACCAGCCACCTGCGTGTCCTCTCTCACCACATCCATAAACCTCCTCTTTGGCCTTCCTCTTCTCCTCTTCCCTGGCAGCTCCATATTCAGCATCCTTCTCCCAGTATACCCAGCATCTCTCCTCCACACATGTCCACACCACCTCCATCTACCCAGCATCTCTCCTCCACACATGTCCACACCACCTCCATCTACCCAGCGTCTCTCCTCCACACATGTCCACACCACCTCAATCTACCCAGCATCTCTGAGCCTCCACACATGTCCACACCACCTCAATATACCCAGCGTCTCTCCTCCACACATGTCCACACCACCTCAATCTACCCAGCATCTCTCCTCCACACATGTCCACACCACCTCAATATACCCAGCATCTCTGAGCCTCCACACATGTCCACACCACCTCAATATACCCAGCATCTCTCCTCCACACATGTCCACACCACCTCCA